>NC_084904.1:7776113-7778613 GCF_949316345.1 Pungitius pungitius
CAGTTTAAATGCTTGAACCGAAAAAGAGGGTACTCTCAAAAAACAGCAAACACATGCCTTAGCCGGGGAAAAGTCTCAACCCTTACTACCACTGTGATGGTTCACAGGGATTCAATCTCTCCAGTCTGCACCATTGTGAAGGTATTCATCCGTCCACAGGGGGTTCAAAGGGCATTCAGCAAATGAGGGTCAATGTGCTTGCTATGGCAGCACATATAATAAATTGGAATCGATACAGAGAAGATTAGCATGGCCCCTGCGCAAGGATGACACGCAAATTCGTGAAGCGTTTCCATATTTTCATTTGCACAATCAGAACTCACCACATCCATTGCCTCAACAGACAGTCGCAACTAGGTGGCAGACTCAGGTAAAGAACAAAGGCCTTGTCAAAAATGCTTTGAGATAGAGATTTCAAAGTCTTGCCCAATTTGCTACTCGGATTAGGCCAGGACGAAATGGGCATCCAAGGTTTCTTTGCCAAAGGGAAGGGCTGGAAAGTGTCTCCCAGAATAACAAAGGTTCACATAGTGCGAATTATCCCGCTTCTGATTCCTCAAATTTGCCAGAAAGTCTCACAGATGCCTGGGGTGTGCGTCATAAAGGGGACTATTCCGACCTTAAGTCCCGCCCCCGACAAGAAATGCAACGCTCCCTGTCAAAGTACTTTTGAGGTCACTCGTTTGGCGGTTTAAATGCTTGAACCGAAAAAGAGGGTACTTTCAAAAAACAGCAAACACATGCCTTTTGCCGGGGAAAAGTCTCAACCCTAACTACTACTGTGACTGTTCACAGGGATTCAATCTCTCCAGTCTGCACCATTGTGAAGGTATTCATCCGTCCACAGGGGGTTCAAAGGGCATTCAGCAAATGAGGGTCAATGTGCTTGCTACGGCAGCACATATAATAAATTGGAATCGATACAGAGAAGATTAGCATGGCCCCTGCGCAAGGATGACACGCAAATTCGTGAAGCGTTTCCATATTTTCATTTGCACAATCAGAACTCACCACATCCATTGCCTCAACAGACAGTCGCAACTAGGTGGCAGACTCAGGTAAAGAACAAAGGCCTTGTCAAAAATGCTTTGAGATAGAGATGTCAAAGTCTTGCCCAATTTGCTACTCGGATTAGGCCAGGACAAAATGGGCATCCAAGGTTTCTTTGCCAAAGGGAAGGGCTGGAAAGTGTCTCCCAGAATAACAAAGGTTCACATAGTGCGAATTATCCCGCATCTGATTCCTCAAATTTGCCAGAAAGTCTCACAGATGCCTGGGGTGTGCGTCATAAAGGGGACTATTCCGACCTTAAGTCCCGCCCCCGACAAGAAATGCAACGCTCCCTGTCAAAGTACTTTTGAGGTCACTCGTTTGGCAGTTTAAATGCTTGAACCGAAAAAGAGGGTACTCTCAAAAAACAGCAAACACATGCCTTTTGCCGGGGAAAAGTCTCAACCCTAACTACTACTGTGACTGTTCACAGGGATTCAATCTCTCCAGTCTGCACCATTGTGAAGGTATTCATCCGTCCACAGGGGGTTCAAAGGGCATTCAGCGAATGAGAGTCAATGTGCTTGCTACGGCAGCACATATAATAAATTGGAATCGATACAGAGAAGATTAGCATGGCCCCTGCGCAAGGATGACACGCAAATTCGTGAAGCGTTTCCATATTTTCATTTGCACAATCAGAACTCACCACATCCATTGCCTCAACAGACAGTCGCAACTAGGTGGCAGACTCAGGTAAAGAACAAAGGCCTTGTCAAAAATGCTTTGAGATAGAGATGTCAAAGTCTTGCCCAATTTGCTACTCGGATTAGGCCAGGACAAAATGGGCATCCAAGGTTTCTTTGCCAAAGGGAAGGGCTGGAAAGTGTCTCCCAGAATAACAAAGGTTCACATAGTGCGAATTATCCCGCATCTGATTCCTCAAATTTGCCAGAAAGTCTCACAGATGCCTGGGGTGTGCGTCATAAAGGGGACTATTCCGACCTTAAGTCCCGCCCCCGACAAGAAATGCAACGCTCCCTGTCAAAGTACTTTTGAGGTCACTCGTTTGGCAGTTTAAATGCTTGAACCGAAAAAGAGGGTACTCTCAAAAAACAGCAAACACATGCCTTTTGCCGGGGAAAAGTCTCAACCCTAACTACTACTGTGACTGTTCACAGGGATTCAATCTCTCCAGTCTGCACCATTGTGAAGGTATTCATCCGTCCACAGGGGGTTCAAAGGGCATTCAGCAAATGAGGGTCAATGTGCTTGCTACGGCAGCACATATAATAAATTGGAATCGATACAGAGAAGATTAGCATGGCCCCTGCGCAAGGATGACACGCAAATTCGTGAAGCGTTTCCATATTTTCATTTGCACAATCAGAACTCACCACATCCATTGCCTCAACAGACAGTCGCAACTAGGTGGCAGACTCAGGTAAAGAATGCTTTGAGATAGAGATGTCAAAGTCTTGCCCAATTTGCTACTCGGATTAGGCCAGGA
>NC_084904.1:7876113-7883613 GCF_949316345.1 Pungitius pungitius
TAAATTTAAACTTCCATAGATTTCAAATTAAACACACAATGAGCACTTTGAACAAGTGTTTATTAAAAATCCAAACATAATAACACATTAAATAAAGTATACACATACACACACACTTAAAAACAAGTGTAATAAAACAAAGGACCAGACTTAAAAACAAGTGTAATACAACAATATGCACGCACTTAAAAACAAGTGTAATAACACAATATGTACACACTTAAAAACAAGTGTAATACAACAATATGCACGCACTTAAAAACAAGTGTAATAACACAATATGTACACACTTAAAAACAAGTGTGATACAACACCCTCACTTATTTCCCTCACTCTGTCCCACTCCATATTTATTTTGAAGGTATTGGAGCCTCCTCCTCCGGTTCAGTTCTTTCTTAATGTCCGGCCTCTGCTTGTAGAGGCGACCTTTGTGGACTCGGTCCTCCTTTACTGCCTGCGAGGTGACCCCTCCTCTGACCTCCGTCAGCCACTGCTCCACAGTCCTATTCTGGGGGTCACTGCTTTGGCAAAATGTTTTTTTTGAGGCCCTGTGGAGGCTGTGACCCGTCTCCCGAGCCCATCTCTGGCCGCATGATTTGCATGTCCTCTTCCTGGTTGATCCCGGGATTTGTCCTGCTGCAGCGGCTGCAGCGGCTGCCCGCTTCACCCCCCACCTCCACCTGGTGGTCTTTGCCACGTTCTTCTTTATCCAGTCCTCCACACTCAGACCTGATGTGGAGCGGCAGTAGGTGAGGTCCTGGTATACAAAATGTTCCACCAGCGCCATGTCCTTGGAGCATCCAGGACACTTCGTGGGAGCAGCAGGCGCCCAAGATGAGGAACCTACAGCAAGAAAAACAGGTGATTAAAGTAAGATTCACTACATGAATACGGATCTTCTCCATCACAAGAAGTGTGTGTTACTCACATTTTCTCCCATCTCCATTCAAGGCCTCAAGCTCCTCCTCTGCCTTGTGAGCTTTTACTGAGGAAGAGATATAAATGCTACTCCATGTTGAATGTATACCACACAGCAAGCACAACATCTGTACACTGCTCAAGTATGAGCACATTTGTGCTGTGAAATGCAAACTAGTGTCTCCAACCCTAACCCTGTGAATGAATCACCTTTTTTTGATATTTGTTTACGTCTCATTTTTAGGGCCTTCAGCTCCCAGTAGGCCTCGTCAGCTCTTTCTGTATTAGGACCAGACAGAGAGTGGTATGAGCTTAAATCTTTTGGAAATATACAACCGTCAAGTATATTAGTCCTCTGTGCTGAGACTCACCTTTCCTTTCCTTCTTCTCATTGAGAACAGGAGGCCAAAACGGTTTGCAAAACCGGAACTGAGGTGGAGGTTTGGAGGAGCTCCTGTATGACGTCCACTTCAAAATCTCTCGCTCCAAGGTCCTCACGTCCATATGCCTCACCTTTGAAGTCATGTCTGTGAAGACAAAAGAAGAAAACATAGAGTTCACATCCATTATCATCAAATATCAGGAGGCCAACGGAGGAAAGCACATTTACCAGGTATTTGGTTGCTGGCGCTTGCAAGAGTCAGGCAGCTTTTGTGAGGACAGAAAAGTTTCTCCAGCTTTTGTTCATATGTCAGCCAATCAGATCGGAGTCCAGTTTTACGACCCACCCATCAACTGTCACCAGGAACAAAGAAGCCTCCCTCCTGTAGACGACTAATCACCCCCACTTTGATGCACCAACGACTGGCCCCCACTCACTCATTAGCACTTAAATGAGGGGAAATGTGTGAGGGGATGTCCATCAGGCAGATAAACCTTTGGAAGTACTTGAACCCAATTTACATTAACAAGATGGGCAACGACAACAGGAGGGAAAGAGACCAAAGTCCATAAAACAAGTCACACTCTTTTATCTGCTAAATAAATACCTGATTCGGCCCTTTTTTTGGCCCTCTTTTGGTCCCTCAAGGCTCTTGCCCTCTCGTCCTGGGCCTTTCGCTGTGCCTTCTTGTCCCGGGTCCTCTTTTGACGTGCTCTCTCGTCTGTCATGGTAGTCTTTCTCATTTTTTTGGCGCGGATGTTCCTCTTCTCCCTCTCCCTCTGCAGCCTCTCGTCACTGGTGACCCCCCCCCTCTTCTCAGTGAGCCATTCCTCCACTGTTCTGCCATGAGGATCTGACTTCTCGCAGAAGGTCTCCCTGGCTGAAGGGAGGATGGAGTGTCCAGTTGCACGCATCTTCCTCTGTCCACACTTGGGACAAGTCCGTCCCTTTGGGGGTGGCGAGGTACCAGCTATTAATTGTTCATGCTTTTTCTTTAACCGCCATACGGTGGTTCTTGGCACCCCTCTGTCTGTGAGCCATTCCCCCAGCGTCATGCCATCTTCTGCTGTGACTCCACAGTACACCCCCCCGCCGTAGGGAAAGTGAGTGGGGGTCTTCACTGAGGCCCCACAGCGAGGACAGAAGACACGGTATCCCTCCTTCTTAGAGACAGCGGTCCTGCCCTGGCTGGATGTCCCTGGCTGGTTCAAGCCTGAGTCATCCCTACAAGTGATGAGAAGGAAACAAACATTACTGATTACAGTTTTAGTCTTTGTCCTCTTTTGGCTAAATCAATAAGATAATTGAAGTGAAAAGCTGGTGTTGTTGTTTACCATTCATTCTCGCTCTTCTGCTGGCTCATCATGCTGTAGTTGGTCTCCTCTGTGTGAGTACAACTCAAGTATGAGGCAAGGCACCTCTGGCTCTAGGGTTGACACCCCCACAGACACTCCCCCTCCCTCTCCTTTTCTTCAAGTCCATCCCACTTGGAAGGAGGAACTGAAGGCTGAAGGAGGCTGAAGATTAGTGATGTGTGCGCACACACACACATCACTTCTCTGCTTCCTCCCTCCTCTTCTCCTGCAGCCACTCCTCCACACTTCTTCCACCCGAGGAGCGCTGGCAAAAATGATGCATTGTCTTTGCCTTTTTGCTGAAGAAGCGGCTGTGACCAAACTGCTTGGTCTTTGGCTGCTGACAGAGGCTGCAGACGCAGGAGTAGGGCTGCTTCAACCTGTACTCCTCGCCCGTTCCCTCTGCCTCCTGCCTCTTCTTCTCCCGCTGTCGCCGCTGCCACTGTGTGGTCCTCGGCACGGGAGGTGGAGGAGGTCCTGCTGGGAGACGCGGCAGAGGAGCACCACCCAAAACAGCCAATGCAGCAGCCATAGCAGCCAATGCAGCAGCATGGTCAGGATGAGGAGGAGTATGAGCAGCAGGGTGAGGAGGAGGAGGATGAGGAGGAGGATGAGCAGCAGCAGCAGCAGCGGCAGGAGGAGGAGGTGGTGTCACCTGGGAGGGGCGCGGCTGGATGGTGAGGGCTGGGGGGTGCTGGTCCATGGGAGGCAGTGGGTCCATGGGAGGCAGCGCAGGTTGTTGGGCCAACAGTGAACAGCTGGCGGATGGGATGCCTATTTGGAGGACGTGACCTTCCTGGGTCCCCTTCCTCCAGTTGAACCTGCAGTCCATAGAGGTTTTTAAGCATCATGAATGTAGCAGCTGTGCAAAGGGTGCTAAGCTAAGTGTGGACACTCACCACTGTATGAGCGTCCGCTGGTTAATTTCAAAGAGCTGCAGCTTTGTTCGGAGGCTCGGATTAGCCAGCACGCTGTCTCTGATGGTGCAATAATTTCTGAGGATCAGAGTCCAGCGGCTGATCCGAGCTCCGGCCAGGGAGCAGCCCTGAGGCTGGAGCCGACACAGCAGAATGCAGATGGCCTCCACCAACCTGCTGGAGTCAGGATTGGAGGAGGGACCGCTGCCCTGACTGCGGAGACAGCTGCAGAGAAACAGGAAGTCAGAAAAGCCTTCTAACCAAGTGGGATATTTGCAAAATTTATCCTGCCACGGCTTACCGCCTCATGCTCTCCAACCCCTCGGCAACGTTAGAAGCTGCGTGGACAGCAGATTTGGCTTTACAGAACCTGCCCTTTTTCAGTGTCTCCTGGTAACGGCGGGGAAAGGTCAAAGGGCCTTTGTCTCCCTCTGGGAGTTTGTCCCACAAGGACAAGATCCGCGCCTCGTGCGCCACGGAGACCAGGCCCGACCGCCGCAGCTCCACCAGACACTTGGCCAGGTTCATCACGTGGTGGTACCCCGGGGATCCGTCAGAGTCCACACACTCCTGCAGGGGGCGGGAGAACCGTTAGTCATGTGACTTTGGGGACAGAGCTGATGCAGAAAGGTGAAATGATCGCGTACCTGCTCTGCTCTGCTGTCCTGGAGGTCTGCAGGCTGAGGAATCACCGGGTGTGACGAGTCTGACAGGAACTCAGTGTCAAACAGGAGTTCCTGAAAGCTGTCATCTACCCGTTCCTCGTCTTCCTCCTCCTCCTCCTCCTCCTCCTCCTCCTCCTCCTCCTCCTCCCCTGGGATGTCTACGTCATCAGGAATGTCCTGCAGCACCCGGCCGGTCTGGGAGTACAAGTAGCTAACCCCTACCAGCTCCCCTGTGCAGCACAGAACATCAAAGGATGAACAGAGTCCAACGGACGCTCACCTGTGTGAGTCCCCGCCCCTCAGCACTTACCTGTGTACTCCCGTGTCCGGGTGTAGCTGTCCACCAGCCGGATGCCGTACAGCCTTTGGGACAGCGCGTTGACGGAGTCCACTTTGTGGCTGCTGTAGCAGCGCGGCTGCTGGGTGCCCCCCCCCTCCACCGAGGCTCGTCCGCGGTCCTCATTCCACCGGGTCAGGCCCTCCAGCAGGTACAGCTGGAAGTTGAGGTCGCTGGCGCTGGTCCCTGGAAGGTGACACACAGAGGAGTGAGGCAACAGACTCAGTGAAGGTTGATGGCGGTCAGGCTTCAGATGCTTACCGGGGATGAATCTGTTGAGGTGGAGGTGGAACGACTCCAGGGAGGTGGAGCCGCGGCCACAGCGGTACACGGGCAGGCTGACCCCTCCCCGGGTCACCTGGCCCGTCCTGGTGTACAGCCGCAGCCCCGGTGGATCCTGGATGCAGCAGACGTGGCGGCGCTGGGTGCTCCAAATCCCCTCCACCCTCTCCTGGTCCAGCAGCGCGATGCCCATGGTGTCTGTGGCAGACTTGAAGTGCTGCAGGGTCTCCTCTATGAGGCGCTCCGTCTCCTGGGCCCCACGCGTCTGGCGGCGACAGTGGCGAGCCATCTCCCTCAGCGAGACCTTGCTCCACGCCCCGGGTCCCTCTGCCTCCTTGGCTGTCTTGAGGAGCTCCACGTCCTCCTTGTCCCACATGAAGATGGAGGCTGACAGTCGTCTCATTAAGACAGCGTAGAGGGGATGGCTCTCGGTGGTGACCATTGCTGCCAGCCTCCTCATAAAGTGCCAGATGTCCAGCCTGACCTCCAGCTGGGTCCACTCTGGGAACAGGTCTGCCGCAGCCGAGCCTCCAGTGATGGAGCAGCAGTCCCTGTCCACGTAGAGGACCACAGGGGGCTCCTCCTCCGCCTGCTGGTACCTCCTGACCAGTCCAGAGGCCATCTGCCTCAGGCCGTAGCCCTCAGCCGCCGTGAGGACCGACATGAGCACCTGCCCGCGCTCGTTGCCCACGTTCGTGACCCACTCTGCCGTCCCTCTGACAGGGCCGGCCAGCTTCCTGGTCACCTGAAGGAATCACAACCACAATCACACTGTATGATCCCTGTTTCAGAGCAACACATAAGAGCAGCAAAACATGTTTTTACCTTCTTGGTGGAGTCCATTTTGAGGATGGAGCCAAAGATGGAGGTCACCTTGGCCAACATCTCATTCATTCGACTGAAGCTGTCGGTGGCAAAGGCCGAGAGGACCCACTGCCTGGTGGGGACCCGGTCCATCTCTGGCAGGGCTGGAGGAGGAGGAACACTCACTCCCGTCCTCACGAAGCTGTCGTAAACAGCCATGAAGCGGAAGCAGCTGTTGATCCAGGCCTCGGTGTGCTGCTCCACCAGGTACGAGCGCAGGCGGTTGGCGCCGTTGCCGAGCGTCCGTCCCTTCATCAGAGCCAGGACGCTCTTATCACACGACAGCCTGTAAGGAACAGTGAGGAAGGAAGCAAGTCATTAGCACTGAGCAAACACCTTTTGTTGTGAGGTGTCAGAGAGGTGTGAAGAGGTGAAAGGCCTCTCAGGCTCCTTCCTCCCCCCTCCCCCACAGGTGTCCCCTTTGTAGTTAGTCCCCTACCTGTATGTCAGCACGGCTGGAAACTGACACCTGTACTCCTCATCCAGCTGGGCCAGGATGCTCCTGGACCAGGACGCCAGCCTCTTCTTACAGCGACGACACTCCAGGTACTCGGTGCCCATGAAGTACCACCCGTCGCTGGCCAGCACCCTGCGCACCGTCTTGTACAGGCCACATGCGGTCATGTGGTGAGTACAAATGGGGCAGCTGATGGTGCACTGCCACATCCTGTAGGGCAGCCACAGGAAGACGGGCCTCTGGAAGAAGGCGTCGAGGGAGGCCGGTGGCTGGTGGTACAGGCGGCGAGGACCAGGAGGGTAGTTCCAGCACTGCAGCTCCGACTTCAGCACAGGCTTCCCTCTCTGGTCCCTGGTGAAGAGAGCCTGGCTCACCCACCCGTGCTGCACCCTGGGCAGGGTGCTCCTCCAGCTCTCTGGGAGAGGAACCTGTAACACAGACAAAGAGAGGAACTCCATCACACCTTGCAGAGTCACCTCTGCTATACGTGTGTTTGGGGTTTATTCAGAGGACTGACCTCAGCTGGCAGATGGACCGGTGCTGAAGCAGCAGGTGGAGCACGGACCACTGGGGCAGGTGGAGCTATAAGACATGATCGTAGTACATGTTGTGAAAAATAAATCACAGTAAGATTTAACAACACTCAATACTTTCTTTAGTTTGTGTTATAGAAGAAAACTTGATGCACAACTTGTGTGCCATTCCTACTTGCACCTATTTAATAAATGTCCTCTTTTTACACCGGAGTGGAGTACGCTTTCTTTCAATCGTGTCACTACCTGAAAGAAGGGACAGCTCGACTTCTTCAGCAGCTGCCACCAGCTCTAAGTCGTCATCTGAGGAGGAATCTGTAACACGCAGAGAGAGCAGGAGTTACTTCAGGTGATCAGAAGAGGAGCACAAAGCAGTGCTGGTTGGCTGATGAAGAAGACCAAGCACCTCTTAAAACCCTTCCCCGTTTGCGCTTCCTCGGGGATGGAGCAGAGCGAGATGAGGAGGCTGTGGAGGAGGGTGGAGTCGACGCTGAAGAAGAGGGTGCAGTTGACGCTGAGGAGGCTGCTTTCATCCTCTGGTCCATGTCCAACACATACCTCTTCAGGTGGTCCATGCTTGAGCCCCGCGTCTCCACATGGGCTTTCCTGAGCCACATCCTGTAACTGTGGAGGGATGAAGCCACATGAGAGGAGATCAGAATCAAGCGGCTCAGCGTGATGCGTTCTGATGAAGACTCGCTCTGTGACTTACCTCTGCACCTCAGGATCGGCAGACTCATAAAACTCCCGGTACAAGAGTCCGGCGTGCTCTCCGAATCCCACCCGTCGG
>NC_084904.1:7911113-7913613 GCF_949316345.1 Pungitius pungitius
GTGGCAGACTCAGGTAAAGAACAAAGGCCTTGTCAAAAATGCTTTGAGATAGAGATGTCAAAGTCTTGCCCAATTTGCTACTCGGATTAGGCCAGGACAAAATGGGCATCCAAGGTTTCTTTGCCAAAGGGAAGGGCTGGAAAGTGTCTCCCAGAATGACAAAGGTTCACATAGTGCGAATTATCCCGCTTCTGATTCCTCAAATTTGCCAGAAAGTCTCACAGATGCCTGGGGTGTGCGTCATAAAGGGGACTATTCCGACCTTAAGTCCCGCCCCCGACAAGAAATGCAACGCTCCCTGTCAAAGTACTTTTGAGGTCACTCGTTTGGCGGTTTAAATGCTTGAACCGAAAAAGAGGGTACTTTCAAAAAACAGCAAACACATGCCTTTTGCCGGGGAAAAGTCTCAACCCTAACTACTACTGTGACTGTTCACAGGGATTCAATCTCTCCAGTCTGCACCATTGTGAAGGTATTCATCCGTCCACAGGGGGTTCAAAGGGCATTGAGCAAATGAGGGTCAATGTGCTTGCTACGGCAGCACATATAATAAATTGGAATCGATACAGAGAAGATTAGCATGGCCCCTGCGCAAGGATGACACGCAAATTCGTGAAGCGTTTCCATATTTTCATTTGCACAATCAGAACTCACCACATCCATTGCCTCAACAGACAGTCGCAACTAGGTGCTTGCTACGGCAGCACATATAATAAATTGGAATCGATACAGAGAAGATTAGCATGGCCCCTGCGCAAGGATGACACGCAAATTCGTGAAGCGTTTCCATATTTTCATTTGCACAATCAGAACTCACCACATCCATTGCCTCAACAGACAGTCGCAACTAGGTGGCAGACTCAGGTAAAGAACAAAGGCCTTGTCAAAAATGCTTTGAGATAGAGATGTCAAAGTCTTGCCCAATTTGCTACTCGGATTAGGCCAGGACAAAATGGGCATCCAAGGTTTCTTTGCCAAAGGGAAGGGCTGGAAAGTGTCTCCCAGAATAACAAAGGTTCACATAGTGCGAATTATCCCGCATCTGATTCCTCAAATTTGCCAGAAAGTCTCACAGATGCCTGGGGTGTGCGTCAAAAAGGGGACTATTCCGACCTTAAGTCCCGCCCCCGACAAGAAATGCAACGCTCCCTGTCAAAGTACTTTTGAGGTCACTCGTTTGGCAGTTTAAATGCTTGAACCGAAAAAGAGGGTACTTTCAAAAAACAGCAAACACATGCCTTTTGCCGGGGAAAAGTCTCAACCCTAACTACTACTGTGACTGTTCACAGGGATTCAATCTCTCCAGTCTGCACCATTGTGAAGGTATTCATCCGTCCACAGTGGGTTCAAAGGGCATTCAGCAAATGAGGTTCAATGTGCTTGCTATGGCAGCACATATAATAAATTGGAATCGATACAGAGAAGATTACCATGGCCCCTGCGCAAGGATGACACGCAAATTCGTGAAGCGTTTCCATATTTTCATTTGCACAATCAGAACTCACCACATCCATTGCCTCAACAGACAGTCGCAACTAGGTGGCAGACTCAGGTAAAGAACAAAGGCCTTGTCAAAAATGCTTTGAGATAGAGATTTCAAAGTCTTGCCCAATTTGCTACTCGGATTAGGCCAGGACAAAATGGGCATCCAAGGTTTCTTTGCCAAAGGGAAGGGCTGGAAAGTGTCTCCCAGAATAACAAAGGTTCACATAGTGCGAATTATCCCGCTTCTGATTCCTCAAATTTGCCAGAAAGTCTCACAGATGCCTGGGGTGTGCGTCATAAAGGGGACTATTCCGACCTTAAGTCCCGCCCCCGACAAGAAATGCAACGCTCCCTGTCAAAGTACTTTTGAGGTCACTCGTTTGGCAGTTTAAATGCTTGAACCGAAAAAGAGGGTACTCTCAAAAAACAGCAAACACATGCCTTAGCCGGGGAAAAGTCTCAACCCTTACTACCACTGTGATGGTTCACAGGGATTCAATCTCTCCAGTCTGCACCATTGTGAAGGTATTCATCCGTCCACAGGGGGTTCAAAGGGCATTCAGCAAATGAGGGTCAATATGCTTGCTACGGCAGCACATATAATAAATTGGAAACGATACAGAGAAGATTAGCATGGCCCCTGCGCAAGGATGACACGCAAATTCGTGAAGCGTTTCCATATTTTCATTTGCACAATCAGAACTCACCACATCCATTGCCTCAACAGACAGTCGCAACTAGGTGGCAGACTCAGGTAAAGAACAAAGGCCTTGTCAAAAATGCTTTGAGATAGAGATGTCAAAGTCTTGCCCAATTTGCTACTCGGATTAGGCCAGGACAAAATGGGCATCCAAGGTTTCTATGCCAAAGGGAAGGGCTGGAAAGTGTCTCCCAGAATGACAAAGGTTCACATAGTGCGAATTATCCCGCTTCTGATTCCTCAAATTTGCCAGAAAGTCTCACAGATGCCTGGGGTGTGCGTCATAAAGGGGACTATTCCGACCTTAAGTCCCGC
>NC_084904.1:7921113-7923613 GCF_949316345.1 Pungitius pungitius
CCTAACTACTACTGTGACTGTTCACAGGGATTCAATCTCTCCAGTCTGCACCATTGTGAAGGTATTCATCCGTCCACAGGGGGTTCAAAGGGCATTGAGCAAATGAGGGTCAATGTGCTTGCTACGGCAGCACATATAATAAATTGGAATCGATACAGAGAAGATTAGCATGGCCCCTGCGCAAGGATGACACGCAAATTCGTGAAGCGTTTCCATATTTTCATTTGCACAATCAGAACTCACCACATCCATTGCCTCAACAGACAGTCGCAACTAGGTGCTTGCTACGGCAGCACATATAATAAATTGGAATCGATACAGAGAAGATTAGCATGGCCCCTGCGCAAGGATGACACGCAAATTCGTGAAGCGTTTCCATATTTTCATTTGCACAATCAGAACTCACCACATCCATTGCCTCAACAGACAGTCGCAACTAGGTGGCAGACTCAGGTAAAGAACAAAGGCCTTGTCAAAAATGCTTTGAGATAGAGATGTCAAAGTCTTGCCCAATTTGCTACTCGGATTAGGCCAGGACAAAATGGGCATCCAAGGTTTCTTTGCCAAAGGGAAGGGCTGGAAAGTGTCTCCCAGAATAACAAAGGTTCACATAGTGCGAATTATCCCGCATCTGATTCCTCAAATTTGCCAGAAAGTCTCACAGATGCCTGGGGTGTGCGTCAAAAAGGGGACTATTCCGACCTTAAGTCCCGCCCCCGACAAGAAATGCAACGCTCCCTGTCAAAGTACTTTTGAGGTCACTCGTTTGGCAGTTTAAATGCTTGAACCGAAAAAGAGGGTACTTTCAAAAAACAGCAAACACATGCCTTTTGCCGGGGAAAAGTCTCAACCCTAACTACTACTGTGACTGTTCACAGGGATTCAATCTCTCCAGTCTGCACCATTGTGAAGGTATTCATCCGTCCACAGTGGGTTCAAAGGGCATTCAGCAAATGAGGTTCAATGTGCTTGCTATGGCAGCACATATAATAAATTGGAATCGATACAGAGAAGATTACCATGGCCCCTGCGCAAGGATGACACGCAAATTCGTGAAGCGTTTCCATATTTTCATTTGCACAATCAGAACTCACCACATCCATTGCCTCAACAGACAGTCGCAACTAGGTGGCAGACTCAGGTAAAGAACAAAGGCCTTGTCAAAAATGCTTTGAGATAGAGATTTCAAAGTCTTGCCCAATTTGCTACTCGGATTAGGCCAGGACAAAATGGGCATCCAAGGTTTCTTTGCCAAAGGGAAGGGCTGGAAAGTGTCTCCCAGAATAACAAAGGTTCACATAGTGCGAATTATCCCGCTTCTGATTCCTCAAATTTGCCAGAAAGTCTCACAGATGCCTGGGGTGTGCGTCATAAAGGGGACTATTCCGACCTTAAGTCCCGCCCCCGACAAGAAATGCAACGCTCCCTGTCAAAGTACTTTTGAGGTCACTCGTTTGGCAGTTTAAATGCTTGAACCGAAAAAGAGGGTACTCTCAAAAAACAGCAAACACATGCCTTAGCCGGGGAAAAGTCTCAACCCTTACTACCACTGTGATGGTTCACAGGGATTCAATCTCTCCAGTCTGCACCATTGTGAAGGTATTCATCCGTCCACAGGGGGTTCAAAGGGCATTCAGCAAATGAGGGTCAATATGCTTGCTACGGCAGCACATATAATAAATTGGAAACGATACAGAGAAGATTAGCATGGCCCCTGCGCAAGGATGACACGCAAATTCGTGAAGCGTTTCCATATTTTCATTTGCACAATCAGAACTCACCACATCCATTGCCTCAACAGACAGTCGCAACTAGGTGGCAGACTCAGGTAAAGAACAAAGGCCTTGTCAAAAATGCTTTGAGATAGAGATGTCAAAGTCTTGCCCAATTTGCTACTCGGATTAGGCCAGGACAAAATGGGCATCCAAGGTTTCTTTGCCAAAGGGAAGGGCTGGAAAGTGTCTCCCAGAATGACAAAGGTTCACATAGTGCGAATTATCCCGCTTCTGATTCCTCAAATTTGCCAGAAAGTCTCACAGATGCCTGGGGTGTGCGTCATAAAGGGGACTATTCCGACCTTAAGTCCCGCCCCCGACAAGAAATGCAACGCTCCCTGTCAAAGTACTTTTGAGGTCACTCGTTTGGCGGTTTAAATGCTTGAACCGAAAAAGAGGGTACTTTCAAAAAACAGCAAACACATGCCTTTTGCCGGGGAAAAGTCTCAACCCTAACTACTACTGTGACTGTTCACAGGGATTCAATCTCTCCAGTCTGCACCATTGTGAAGGTATTCATCCGTCCACAGGGGGTTCAAAGGGCATTCAGCAAATGAGGGTCAATGTGCTTGCTACGGCAGCACATATAATAAATTGGAATCGATACAGAGAAGATTAGCATGGCCCCTGCGCAAGGATGACACGCAAATTCGTGAAGCGTTTCCATATTTTCATTTGCACAATCAGAACTCACCACATCCATTGCCTCAACAGACAGTCGCAAC
>NC_084904.1:7928613-7936113 GCF_949316345.1 Pungitius pungitius
TGCCTTTTGCCGGGGAAAAGTCTCAACCCTAACTACTACTGTGACTGTTCACAGGGATTCAATCTCTCCAGTCTGCACCATTGTGAAGGTATTCATCCGTCCACAGGGGGTTCAAAGGGCATTGAGCAAATGAGGGTCAATGTGCTTGCTACGGCAGCACATATAATAAATTGGAATCGATACAGAGAAGATTAGCATGGCCCCTGCGCAAGGATGACACGCAAATTCGTGAAGCGTTTCCATATTTTCATTTGCACAATCAGAACTCACCACATCCATTGCCTCAACAGACAGTCGCAACTAGGTGCTTGCTACGGCAGCACATATAATAAATTGGAATCGATACAGAGAAGATTAGCATGGCCCCTGCGCAAGGATGACACGCAAATTCGTGAAGCGTTTCCATATTTTCATTTGCACAATCAGAACTCACCACATCCATTGCCTCAACAGACAGTCGCAACTAGGTGGCAGACTCAGGTAAAGAACAAAGGCCTTGTCAAAAATGCTTTGAGATAGAGATGTCAAAGTCTTGCCCAATTTGCTACTCGGATTAGGCCAGGACAAAATGGGCATCCAAGGTTTCTTTGCCAAAGGGAAGGGCTGGAAAGTGTCTCCCAGAATAACAAAGGTTCACATAGTGCGAATTATCCCGCATCTGATTCCTCAAATTTGCCAGAAAGTCTCACAGATGCCTGGGGTGTGCGTCAAAAAGGGGACTATTCCGACCTTAAGTCCCGCCCCCGACAAGAAATGCAACGCTCCCTGTCAAAGTACTTTTGAGGTCACTCGTTTGGCAGTTTAAATGCTTGAACCGAAAAAGAGGGTACTTTCAAAAAACAGCAAACACATGCCTTTTGCCGGGGAAAAGTCTCAACCCTAACTACTACTGTGACTGTTCACAGGGATTCAATCTCTCCAGTCTGCACCATTGTGAAGGTATTCATCCGTCCACAGTGGGTTCAAAGGGCATTCAGCAAATGAGGTTCAATGTGCTTGCTATGGCAGCACATATAATAAATTGGAATCGATACAGAGAAGATTACCATGGCCCCTGCGCAAGGATGACACGCAAATTCGTGAAGCGTTTCCATATTTTCATTTGCACAATCAGAACTCACCACATCCATTGCCTCAACAGACAGTCGCAACTAGGTGGCAGACTCAGGTAAAGAACAAAGGCCTTGTCAAAAATGCTTTGAGATAGAGATTTCAAAGTCTTGCCCAATTTGCTACTCGGATTAGGCCAGGACAAAATGGGCATCCAAGGTTTCTTTGCCAAAGGGAAGGGCTGGAAAGTGTCTCCCAGAATAACAAAGGTTCACATAGTGCGAATTATCCCGCTTCTGATTCCTCAAATTTGCCAGAAAGTCTCACAGATGCCTGGGGTGTGCGTCATAAAGGGGACTATTCCGACCTTAAGTCCCGCCCCCGACAAGAAATGCAACGCTCCCTGTCAAAGTACTTTTGAGGTCACTCGTTTGGCAGTTTAAATGCTTGAACCGAAAAAGAGGGTACTCTCAAAAAACAGCAAACACATGCCTTAGCCGGGGAAAAGTCTCAACCCTTACTACCACTGTGATGGTTCACAGGGATTCAATCTCTCCAGTCTGCACCATTGTGAAGGTATTCATCCGTCCACAGGGGGTTCAAAGGGCATTCAGCAAATGAGGGTCAATATGCTTGCTACGGCAGCACATATAATAAATTGGAAACGATACAGAGAAGATTAGCATGGCCCCTGCGCAAGGATGACACGCAAATTCGTGAAGCGTTTCCATATTTTCATTTGCACAATCAGAACTCACCACATCCATTGCCTCAACAGACAGTCGCAACTAGGTGGCAGACTCAGGTAAAGAACAAAGGCCTTGTCAAAAATGCTTTGAGATAGAGATGTCAAAGTCTTGCCCAATTTGCTACTCGGATTAGGCCAGGACAAAATGGGCATCCAAGGTTTCTTTGCCAAAGGGAAGGGCTGGAAAGTGTCTCCCAGAATGACAAAGGTTCACATAGTGCGAATTATCCCGCTTCTGATTCCTCAAATTTGCCAGAAAGTCTCACAGATGCCTGGGGTGTGCGTCATAAAGGGGACTATTCCGACCTTAAGTCCCGCCCCCGACAAGAAATGCAACGCTCCCTGTCAAAGTACTTTTGAGGTCACTCGTTTGGCGGTTTAAATGCTTGAACCGAAAAAGAGGGTACTTTCAAAAAACAGCAAACACATGCCTTTTGCCGGGGAAAAGTCTCAACCCTAACTACTACTGTGACTGTTCACAGGGATTCAATCTCTCCAGTCTGCACCATTGTGAAGGTATTCATCCGTCCACAGGGGGTTCAAAGGGCATTCAGCAAATGAGGGTCAATGTGCTTGCTACGGCAGCACATATAATAAATTGGAATCGATACAGAGAAGATTAGCATGGCCCCTGCGCAAGGATGACACGCAAATTCGTGAAGCGTTTCCATATTTTCATTTGCACAATCAGAACTCACCACATCCATTGCCTCAACAGACAGTCGCAACTAGGTGCTTGCTACGGCAGCACATATAATAAATTGGAATCGATACAGAGAAGATTAGCATGGCCCCTGCGCAAGGATGACACGCAAATTCGTGAAGCGTTTCCATATTTTCATTTGCACAATCAGAACTCACCACATCCATTGCCTCAACAGACAGTCGCAACTAGGTGGCAGACTCAGGTAAAGAACAAAGGCCTTGTCAAAAATGCTTTGAGATAGAGATGTCAAAGTCTTGCCCAATTTGCTACTCGGATTAGGCCAGGACAAAATGGGCATCCAAGGTTTCTTTGCCAAAGGGAAGGGCTGGAAAGTGTCTCCCAGAATGACAAAGGTTCACATAGTGCGAATTATCCCGCTTCTGATTCCTCAAATTTGCCAGAAAGTCTCACAGATGCCTGGGGTGTGCGTCATAAAGGGGACTATTCCGACCTTAAGTCCCGCCCCCGACAAGAAATGCAACGCTCCCTGTCAAAGTACTTTTGAGGTCACTCGTTTGGCAGTTTAAATGCTTGAACCGAAAAAGAGGGTACTCTCAAAAAACAGCAAACACATGCCTTAGCCGGGGAAAAGTCTCAACCCTTACTACCACTGTGATGGTTTACAGGGATTCAATCTCTCCAGTCTGCACCATTGTGAAGGTATTCATCCGTCCACAGGGGGTTCAAAGGGCATTCAGCAAATGAGGGTCAATGTGCTTGCTACGGCAGCACATATAATAAATTGGAATCGATACAGAGAAGATTACCATGGCCCCTGCGCAAGGATGACACGCAAATTCGTGAAGCGTTTCCATATTTTCATTTGCACAATCAGAACTCACCACATCCATTGCCTCAACAGACAGTCGCAACTAGGTGGCAGACTCAGGTAAAGAACAAAGGCCTTGTCAAAAATGCTTTGAGATAGAGATTTCAAAGTCTTGCCCAATTTGCTACTCGGATTAGGCCAGGACAAAATGGGCATCCAAGGTTTCTTTGCCAAAGGGAAGGGCTGGAAAGTGTCTCCCAGAATAACAAAGGTTCACATAGTGCGAATTATCCCGCTTCTGATTCCTCAAATTTGCCAGAAAGTCTCACAGATGCCTGGGGTGTGCGTCATAAAGGGGACTATTCCGACCTTAAGTCCCGCCCCGACAAGAAATGCAACGCTCCCTGTCAAAGTACTTTTGAGGTCACTCGTTTGGCGGTTTAAATGCTTGAACCGAAAAAGAGGGTACTTTCAAAAAACAGCAAACACATGCCTTTTGCCGGGGAAAAGTCTCAACCCTAACTACTACTGTGACTGTTCACAGGGATTCAATCTCTCCAGTCTGCACCATTGTGAAGGTATTCATCCGTCCACAGGGGGTTCAAAGGGCATTCAGCAAATGAGGGTCAATGTGCTTGCTATGGCAGCACATATAATAAATTGGAATCGATACAGAGAAGATTAGCATGGCCCCTGCGCAAGGATGACACGCAAATTCGTGAAGCGTTTCCATATTTTCATTTGCACAATCAGAACTCACCACATCCATTGCCTCAACAGACAGTCGCAACTAGGTGGCAGACTCAGGTAAAGAACAAAGGCCTTGTCAAAAATGCTTTGAGATAGAGATGTCAAAGTCTTGCCCAATTTGCTACTCGGATTAGGCCATGACAAAATGGGCATCCAAGGTTTCTTTGCCAAAGGGAAGGGCTGGAAAGTGTCTCCCAGAATAACAAAGGTTCACATAGTGCGAATTATCCCGCATCTGATTCCTCAAATTTGCCAGAAAGTCTCACAGATGCCTGGGGTGTGCGTCAAAAAGGGGACTATTCCGACCTTAAGTCCCGCCCCCGACAAGAAATGCAACGCTCCCTGTCAAAGTACTTTTGAGGTCACTCGTTTGGCAGTTTAAATGCTTGAACCGAAAAAGAGGGTACTTTCAAAAAACAGCAAACACATGCCTTTTGCCGGGGAAAAGTCTCAACCCTAACTACTACTGTGACTGTTCACAGGGATTCAATCTCTCCAGTCTGCACCATTGTGAAGGTATTCATCCGTCCACAGTGGGTTCAAAGGGCATTCAGCAAATGAGGGTCAATGTGCTTGCTATGGCAGCACATATAATAAATTGGAATCGATACAGAGAAGATTAGCATGGCCCCTGCGCAAGGATGACACGCAAATTCGTGAAGCGTTTCCATATTTTCATTTGCACAATCAGAACTCACCACATCCATTGCCTCAACAGACAGTCGCAACTAGGTGGCAGACTCAGGTAAAGAACAAAGGCCTTGTCAAAAATGCTTTGAGATAGAGATTTCAAAGTCTTGCCCAATTTGCTACTCGGATTAGGCCAGGACAAAATGGGCATCCAAGGTTTCTTTGCCAAAGGGAAGGGCTGGAAAGTGTCTCCCAGAATAACAAAGGTTCACATAGTGCGAATTATCCCGCTTCTGATTCCTCAAATTTGCCAGAAAGTCTCACAGATGCCTGGGGTGTGCGTCATAAAGGGGACTATTCCGACCTTAAGTCCCGCCCCCGACAAGAAATGCAACGCTCCCTGTCAAAGTACTTTTGAGGTCACTCGTTTGGCAGTTTAAATGCTTGAACCGAAAAAGAGGGTACTCTCAAAAAACAGCAAACACATGCCTTAGCCGGTGAAAAGTCTCAACCCTTACTACCACTGTGATGGTTCACAGGGATTCAATCTCTCCAGTCTGCACCATTGTGAAGGTATTCATCCGTCCACAGGGGGTTCAAAGGGCATTCAGCAAATGAGGGTCAATGTGCTTGCTACGGCAGCACATATAATAAATTGGAAACGATACAGAGAAGATTAGCATGGCCCCTGCGCAAGGATGACACGCAAATTCGTGAAGCGTTTCCATATTTTCATTTGCACAATCAGAACTCACCACATCCATTGCCTCAACAGACAGTCGCAACTAGGTGGCAGACTCAGGTAAAGAACAAAGGCCTTGTCAAAAATGCTTTGAGATAGAGATGTCAAAGTCTTGCCCAATTTGCTACTCGGATTAGGCCAGGACAAAATGGGCATCCAAGGTTTCTTTGCCAAAGGGAAGGGCTGGAAAGTGTCTCCCAGAATGACAAAGGTTCACATAGTGCGAATTATCCCGCTTCTGATTCCTCAAATTTGCCAGAAAGTCTCACAGATGCCTGGGGTGTGCGTCATAAAGGGGACTATTCCGACCTTAAGTCCCGCCCCCGACAAGAAATGCAACGCTCCCTGTCAAAGTACTTTTGAGGTCACTCGTTTGGCGGTTTAAATGCTTGAACCGAAAAAGAGGGTACTTTCAAAAAACAGCAAACACATGCCTTTTGCCGGGGAAAAGTCTCAACCCTAACTACTACTGTGACTGTTCACAGGGATTCAATCTCTCCAGTCTGCACCATTGTGAAGGTATTCATCCGTCCACAGGGGGTTCAAAGGGCATTCAGCAAATGAGGGTCAATGTGCTTGCTACGGCAGCACATATAATAAATTGGAATCGATACAGAGAAGATTAGCATGGCCCCTGCGCAAGGATGACACGCAAATTCGTGAAGCGTTTCCATATTTTCATTTGCACAATCAGAACTCACCACATCCATTGCCTCAACAGACAGTCGCAACTAGGTGCTTGCTACGGCAGCACATATAATAAATTGGAATCGATACAGAGAAGATTAGCATGGCCCCTGCGCAAGGATGACACGCAAATTCGTGAAGCGTTTCCATATTTTCATTTGCACAATCAGAACTCACCACATCCATTGCCTCAACAGACAGTCGCAACTAGGTGGCAGACTCAGGTAAAGAACAAAGGCCTTGTCAAAAATGCTTTGAGATAGAGATGTCAAAGTCTTGCCCAATTTGCTACTCGGATTAGGCCAGGACAAAATGGGCATCCAAGGTTTCTTTGCCAAAGGGAAGGGCTGGAAAGTGTCTCCCAGAATAACAAAGGTTCACATAGTGCGAATTATCCCGCATCTGATTCCTCAAATTTGCCAGAAAGTCTCACAGATGCCTGGGGTGTGCGTCATAAAGGGGACTATTCCGACCTTAAGTCCCGCCCCCGACAAGAAATGCAACGCTCCCTGTCAAAGTACTTTTGAGGTCACTCGTTTGGCAGTTTAAATGCTTGAACCAAAAAAGAGGGTACTCTCAAAAAACAGCAAACACATGCCTTTTGCCGGGGAAAAGTCTCAACCCTAACTACTACTGTGACTGTTCACAGGGATTCAATCTCTCCAGTCTGCACCATTGTGAAGGTATTCATCCGTCCACAGGGGGTTCAAAGGGCATTCAGCAAATGAGGGTCAATGTGCTTGCTACGGCAGCACATATAATAAATTGGAATCGATACAGAGAAGATTAGCATGGCCCCTGCGCAAGGATGACACGCAAATTCGTGAAGCGTTTCCATATTTTCATTTGCACAATCAGAACTCACCACATCCATTGCCTCAACAGACAGTCGCAACTAGGTGCTTGCTACGGCAGCACATATAATAAATTGGAATCGATACAGAGAAGATTAGCATGGCCCCTGCGCAAGGATGACACGCAAATTCGTGAAGCGTTTCCATATTTTCATTTGCACAATCAGAACTCACCACATCCATTGCCTCAACAGACAGTCGCAACTAGGTGGCAGACTCAGGTAAAGAACAAAGGCCTTGTCAAAAATGCTTTGAGATAGAGATGTCAAAGTCTTGCCCAATTTGCTACTCGGATTAGGCCAGGACAAAACGGGCATCCAAGGTTTCTTTGCCAAAGGGAAGGGCTGGAAAGTGTCTCCCAGAATAACAAAGGTTCACATAGTGCGAATTATCCCGCATCTGATTCCTCAAATTTGCCAGAAAGTCTCACAGATGCCTGGGGTGTGCGTCATAAAGGGGACTATTCCGACCTTAAGTCCCGCCCCCGACAAGAAATGCAACGCTCCCTGTCAAAGTACTTTTGAGGTCACTCGTTTGGCAGTTTAAATGCTTGAACCAAAAAAG